>NW_019208921.1:860966-904197 GCF_001890105.1 Penicilliopsis zonata CBS 506.65
TTTATATTAATTTTTTATTATTAATTATCTTTTATAACTATTTTATAACCTTACTATAACTATATTATAACTATTATAACTATTTTATAACCATACCACAACCTTAAAACTAGTTTATAAATTATAATACTAGCTTAAATACTATTTATAATATATTATATATCTATATGCTTACTATTATTATTAATACTGGATTATTAACCACGTTGTTACTAAACCCCTCGGGCCACTACGTAATCAATTATGTAGGATGCAGTATACAGGGAGAATGAAATCATAGATATGATCTTTATTTACCTAGATGCAGTCATCTTTCACATAGATCATCTAGAGAGTCTTATAGTAAGAATGCAAATACATTCTACTCAGGATCCCTACCGGAAAGCTTTCTAGATTCTCTTCTATGCTATACCCTATAAAAATCTAACTTGATACTAGATATAATATGGGGTAGGATGTCTGTCTGAAGGCTTTGCATGGTTTGTAATAAATGGCCCCCACTCGCCAAAAAATCTCCTCATTCCTGGTGCTTGAAGATCGTTGTGGGGAATAGGGTTGAAGCTGAAGTGTTTTGCTATCATTTTAGCTAGTGGGGGCGGTTAGCACAGCCCTCAACCCACGGAGTATAGTGTATCAGACTCTGTATCTCCTATATAGTGCTCCTATACAATAATAGCCCGTTGACGACGGCCGTATGTATATCATCACACAAAGTATACAGTCTTAGAGAAACTGTACTTGCCTTGCTAACCAGTAGAAGCTAAAAGACGTCATTCCCAACTCCATGAGCCATGTGTCATTCTGCCATCAGCCAATTTGGAATACAGCTCCATCATTTCATTACTCACTGTGGAGAAATCTAGAAGCTTAAATTTATTGTCTACTTTTTTCCATACACAGCCAGGGCTGAGGCTGGGCCAGAGGGCTATCTATAACTGGCCATTGCGCCTCCACCCACGCTAGTCCCTTTCTGGCAGTCGAGATGCTCCACCAGTCACTGCTTGTGATACCAATGAAGATCATGGTGCTGTATTGATTAGGTAAATGACATGGTGTAGGGCTGTGCTGCTGCAAAGAGAATCCATCAGAATCTTGGAATATATAATGGATCAACTCTCTGGTCTTGAAGAGAGCACACAGATCCATCACACCATACTTCAATTGCATCTTCCTCACTGCCTATTACTATCTTATTTTCACTTTAATACTGAAGTCTCTCTTCTTTGCATCTGAACACACTACACCATAATGGGCAGTTTCACCTACCGTGACGGCATCGCCGTTTTCCAGCTCATTGTCTTTCCAATTATCCTCGTCGCTGCAGTTATGATTTGGCACCAGACAGGCTGGAGGGTTGGAAGCAAGATCTGGCGTTTCCCCGTTACACTCTCTCTGCTGCGGATCGCAGGCGGGATCTGCTCAATGTTGGCGCTCAAATGGCAAACATACAATATTGAGGTCGCCATAGTGGTGTGTGAGCTGATTGGCCTCACGCCTCTACTCTTAACATACGTTGGACTGCTGAGACAAATGTGAGCTAAACATTATAACCATATTGAGTGCGATATATATATATACTAATGATTGTTTTCCAGTGATACGATGCAAAGAATCCAACCTAGATACCACAAGCTCTTGACCATCATCTGCTTTATTGGTCTCATTCTCGGCATCTCAGGTATTAGCAGCGCCAACAGCGGAGACTATACGCCTGACGCCATGGTCAAGGGTGCCATGGGGATTTATATTGCCGTTTTCGTCATCCTCCTGCTCACCACTGTCTGGCTGTGGACCCTGCACAGCTCCTCCTTCACCATGAAGAAGTTCCAGAAGAAGCTCTTCCTTGCCATCGCTCTTTCGACCCCCTTCCTGGCGGTCCGACTGGCCTATTCGGCGCTGGGCGACTACACTACCATCGGTACCTTCTCTGTGATCAGCGGCAACACCACTGTCTACCTGGTTATGGATGTGCTGGAGGAAATGGCTGCTATGGGCATCACTATGATCCTCGGCCTGCAGGCTGTGCATGAGACAGACTACATCAAGGTCAGCCTTGACGACCCGAATGCCGACCCCAAGATCGAGGGCGTATAGATTGTGAAGTATCAGGTAGAAGGCTACAGTATATATGGAATTTCCTTTTCTTGTGATGGATGTATGAGTATGAACATGAGTATTAAGTAGCTTGCAACCTGTGGCGGGCTATTTGTATGTTTTACAGAGCAGTTCTAAACGAAATCGAAGTTGTTAGGCCTAGCGAATAGCATTTGGCATGTTCTTTTTTTAATAAATAAATGATGTAGATACTCGTCGAAATACAGTATATTGAGGTCTCTATTGATCAGATGTCTATCTGGTCAGCTTAAGCATATATAGATGTTTAAAGACGCACCCTCTAAGCCTCATCTGTCTCATTCCATCTACTGGGTGCAGTTGTCTCGCTGTCTCGGTATGGATAAGTATCGTAGATTCTAGCGGGAATAGCCACATAATACATGAGTATATCAATCTAATGTAATTATATATCGTCTGCAAGGATGGATCATTTGGATAAAGAAATAATAGTCCGTTGATCTTGGGACTGATGAGTCGAGAAAATTTCTGCAGGCTTGAATATACCCATACTAGTGGTGATATAGATACTCGGAGTCTCACTGAACCATAGTAGTAGTACTCTTAAAGTCATATATGACTCTAATATAATATGAAAAGAATGATAGCAAGTAAGATACCAAGCTGTACCCCGCAGCGATAAGAAAAGATATCGTCTCTATTATAGCCAATTAAATTAGACAGAATATCACATTAGTTATATTTTGGGGGCCATCCGTCGGTGTCCGCTAGTATATGAACTGTTCACAATCCCAACTATTCATCATTTGACCTTTCATCATTCGGCTTTTTCTAAAATTCCAAATGGCAAAGTGGAAAATCGAGTCTTGTAGCGTCGAGGACGCCGCTGCTCTGGCACAAAACAACATTTCTGCCTTTTGGGAGGACCCGACATGGAGGATTCTATGGCCAGATGAGATTACACTGGAATACTTGATCGAGCAGTCCGGCATACGTCAAGGGAATAACCTTTTGCGGTCCCCTGAGGACATGCGGCATCAGAAGGCAGTCGATCCTGCCACTGGCGCGCTTGTTGGATACGCGCGATGGAAACTCCCTTCTACTTGCGCGGACGATGAATGGCCTGAAGCCCGGGTACCGGTAGTGGGTGAGGAGGAGAAGAAACAGATACAGCAACTGGCAGAATCCGCATGGTGGGAACCAAGAAGCGACATGGATAGCCTAGATGAAGAGGCCCATCGGATCAGCACTCGCATATTAGCGGAGAAACCACATATAAGTGAGTCTTTGGAGAGCACTGGAGAGCACCATTCTGACAAATTCTAATCGTAGAACTTGATTATCTGGCTGTTCATCCGAACAACAAAGGCAAAGGCATTGCGAGTGCTTTGGTGGAGAGTGGCATCCAGCAAGCAAATCGCCTGGGCCTTCCGATCTTTATTTTGGCCTACAAAGCAGGACATGGCGTTTACAAGAGACTGGGATTTCAGGAGGTGGATCGGATTATTCAGGATATCTCAAAGTTTGGCTGCTCTACAGAGTATGGTGTATATTTTATGGTCTATGATCCATTACTCAGTGGATGATAGAGGAATAGAAAATAAGAATCGAAGGTGGTTGGCCCGGGAATGGACCCGAGAGAAAAGAATAGGGCCGGTAGAATGGCGGCTTTCCGGGCTTGGAGCACTGTATATAAAGCAAAGGCACCGTCTCAAGACTGACCACTGACCAGGCTGATGGCGTGCTAAATTAAAGGGGAAGATAAGAATGATAATATAAGTTATATACTATAATTAATATACTAATGGCATAGTCTCTCTTTTAAAATGGGTTATATTACTACTAACTTAGTATACCTTACTGGCAACATTCCACCTAAGGATGACAGTATAGTAGTTAATTTACTTTATTAACTTAGAACATATTATATCTATATCTAAACTATAGTTAGTGATATAATCAGGTTAGTTATGAATTATTAAGAAACTTAATAATATAGTGTTCTAAACTATATAATATTCTCTCTATCAATTCATCAACCACAATTATGATTTATTCTTCTAAGGTCTACCAGAATGACCGGCAAGAGCTGCTTCAGACTGTTGAAAAGCTCAATCTGCTTAAACCTGACGGGGTTCCCCTACCTGAACCCACCGAGCCGCCTGTTGATAGAGGGCGGAGATGTACCGTGGTCGAGTGGGTATATCTCTGTGCCAGCTCGAAGCGGATGCAGCGACACTGGAGGGGGAGACATGAAGAGGCCCGTATCCCACTTATAGACCTTAAATATATACTTATTACTCCGAGAAGGCACTGTTTTCGTGTCTGTCGTGATGCTGCTTATCAGTATTCTAGCTGTTATCCTCACTGCTGAAGCCATCTGGAGCATTGTCATGTTTATGGCGATCTAGAACTTTTTCTACCAGGTTATGGTAAGTATCTTAGCCTAGGTGCTACTCACTGAAGTCGCGCAGTTGTCATTGCGGGCTCACACACAGGCACTGGGAACTGTGGTCACTGGTGTTGCCGGTATGACTTGGGCCTTTATCCTGCCTTACCTGGTCAATCCAAATGAGGCCAATCTAGGAGGTAAGATCGGCATCCTGGCTTTCTGTGGGCTGGGCGGTTGGTATTATTTCCCGGGAAAAAATGGCAAGTCTTTTGCAGAGATTGATACTTTATATGAAGCTAAGGTGGCTTCATAAAAGTTTAGCACCACTTCTCTACCTGTATCTAAAGAGGTGTAGGGTTAGGGTTCATCACGGGGTTCATCTAAAACTTGTGTTGCTAAGAATGGAATATTAACCTTATTCCTAATAAAAGTAGTACTACACCCAAGTATAGTACCTTAGGGTTTAGGGTTTAACTCTCTAGCCATTTATCTGAATAATTTCTTTAACATATACCAGTCTACTACAAAATTCTTCAGACACAGAGATACGCCAATACTTAAAGGACATTAATTCATCATATTATAGGCGTAGAAAGATATGAAATAGTAAGTGGTCTCAAAGGCTAGGGACTGGCAGCTGACAGATGAGTATAGTATTAATAGATAGAGCAAGAACTATATAACTATATGTTTAATTGAAACAAACTAAAAATATATCCAGCACTATCTTGTTTAATGTGGGATGGGCTAGTACTTCATGAATACAGCTCCACCTAGAATAATATCCGAGGTGACCTATCTTTTTTATATCTATTATACAATCACCTATAATAATAGTCATAGCATATAACATCTCAACTGTAATACAGCCAGCATAGCATTGATCTATTCATCAATCTGCGCAGGACTAGCAAAGCGCTTATGACCAAAAAGGAGATAAAAGGCAGCAATGAGCACTGCAAAGCCGACAGTCACGACCGAGGCATAGTTCATCGACATTGCTGTGACAGGATTATAGGGCGGGAATGAGTAGAACACCAAGGCAAAGGCAGTCCACGCAAGGGTGACGATGTTACAAACGAGACCATATTTTCCCAACCAGAAGGGTCCGCGCGGGATATTGTCACGGCCGCGCCAGAGGGCAAAGACAATGCAGATGGAGTAGCAGAGATACTGCATGAGGATCAAACTGCCGACAAAGGCGTTGAACGCCGCACTGGATCCAAGATACAGGCATCCGAGCAGGGCCGCAAATATGGATGAATAGACGTGCGCCCAAAAGGGAACGCCATAAGGGGCCGGGGCGATGGATTTGGTGTATTTGGCAAATGGGAGGCCCCCATCACGGGCGACAGTCCATGCCAACCGAGCCTGCCAGGTGTGAATGCCAAACACTGCACCTAAACCGCCGAGAAACAAGAGTGCTTGGAGAGCAAGTGGTGCGGCAGTGCTGCCCTTGAAAACCTGCAGGAATAGAGACAATGAGGCGAGACCAGTCGGCGGGGCGAACAGCTGTTCTATGTTCTGGATGCAAAAGGCGATGGCGATAGCCATGGGCCACGCCAGCAGAGCGTTCACAACAACTGTGCCGATTAGGGCTTTGGGGATGTTGCGGCGGGGATCAGGGATCTCTTCAGCCATATGGGTGACGGCATCGAGACAGGACAGTCCCCAGTTGACTCCCAATAGACCTGTGAGAAAGGCGATGCCGTCAGACCAGCCAGTGAGGTTGGTGAAGCCAGTAAACACAAAGGAGGCAGATCGTTTATCATTTGTCCTGGCAAGAATAGTAATGAAAATGATCAACGCCGTGGCCATTGAGATAGTCAACCATATACGGCTAAGGCGTGGCAGTAAAGACTCCCAGCAATTCAAGCCAAACATGACGATATTAATGAGCTGATAGACCAGGAATGTGACCCAGGTAGGTGTAGCAGCGTCGGGATGCCTCAAGCTGAACATGGCGATTCCCATCTCGGCCAGGGCGACCAACATGGAGGCACAGGCGCAGACTGCCGATGCCCAGCTGAGATGGCCCACGATAAAGGCAGGGAGGCGCCGGCAAGATTTAGGAGCCAGCACTGCAGCCCAGTAGTACTGGCCCCCGGCGTTGGGGTAGGCTGAGGCCAGTTCAGCCAGGCTGGCCGCAATGCACAGCGAGACAAAGTATACCAGCAGCTGGCCCCAGAGAAGGACTGCCTGGCCGCCGCTGCCGATGATAACACCGAGAGAGAGTAGCAGGGCGCAGGGGGCGGCGCAGATGGAGTATCCGATGGCAAAGACGCTGAGCAGGCCGAAGTTGCGGGGGAGTTCCTCGATGTCGCCCATGCCGGGGGCAGGGTCTGGCCCTTTTTCGTCAGCGTCTGCTTTGGCAGCATCTCTGACTTTTGATACAGTCATAGTTTTTGCAGTATAGAAAAGGATGTAATGATATAGCATAAGGACGGGAGAATCTGGGGAAGTAGATATTTTTAAACACCACGTTATCTAACAAGAGAATCCAATTAGGCAGGCCTATACTAACTCTCATTACTTATCTACAGGCTGACTAGTAGTAAACCAGTGTTATCAGCAACAGTGATTTAAGAATCCTGAATGGACTTTGAAAAAAGCCTTACCCTATGATAATGGAGTAAAATTAGTAGATGTAGAATGATTAGAAATAGAAAAAGAGGTAATATGATTTGTCTTTCTTTATCTTATATTTACGTTGTATTTACCTTAAACATTATTCTATATATCTGACTGGAATCAAGGAATTTAATAAGTACCACTTATCAAGTTATCTAGTATCTTGTAAGCCGTACAGCATTGCCATTTCTGACCGCCCAAACAGGAAACTCGGTCCGCAGACTGCTTATAATGATCTCCAATGAACCGAGAACATATGAACCAAGAACATCCCATAGAATTCGTAGACCAAGAACACATCAATGGCCCCAAGCAAGAATACAAAGAGTGAGTTCAAGCCAATTCTTCTAGATTAGATGCTAATGAAAGATCTCCCCCCCGGTCTCCTCGCCCGGATGCGTGAGGCCATCATGGCCGATCCGCAATTACCCAGGCCCAATCCGACCATCGCTCTATGGCAGGAACCGGCGCATCCAACGGTAGCCAGCATCCAGTCGGACACCCTCCCGCCGCAGACAGACTTTGCCATCATCGGATCCGGCATCACCGGGTGCAGCGTGGCCAAGGGGTTATTAGAGAGTCAGAATGTGCCGGGAGCCCACATCACTGTCCTCGAGGCACGCACGCTGGTCAGCGGCGCGACAGGACGCAATGGCGGCCATCTGGTCACCCCCGTAGGCCACACATACTCGGAATTTGTGGAACGGTTCGGGGAGGACAACGCGCAAGAAATGGCGCGGTTCAGCATCCGGAACATCGACAAGGTCATGGAGATGATCCGCGAACTGGATCCGGCGCTCCAAGAGGCCAGCGAGATACGCGACCTGCACAAGATCATGGTTGCCGGGGATGCCGATACCTGGGCCAAGTCGCGGGCTTCGCTGGCGGCCTTTCGCCAGGCAGTGCCGGAGTACAAGACATACCATGAGACCATCACTCCCGAGGCAGTGTTGAGGGACTGGAACATCAAGGATGCCTTTGGGGCGATTGCACACCCTGCCGGGGCTGTGTGGCCGTACCGACTCATCACTGGGATCTTCGAGCAGCTGCTCAAGAAATATCCCTCCCGCCTGGCCATCGAGACCAACACGCCCGTAACAGCCATCGCCTTCACCGGGAACAGTCCCTATCCCTACGCTGTGACGACTCCCCGCGGGGTGATCCATGCCCGGCAGGTTGTCCACTGCACAAACGCCTTTGCGGCGCATCTCCTCCCCCGGCTGCGAGGCAAGGTGTACCCCTTCCGCGGGACCATGTCGGTGCAAAAGGCAGGCTCCTCGCTGGAGAATGTAGGCGCCTCTCGATCATGGAGTATGCTGCGGCGGATGGAGCTGGATCCAACGACTGCCCTGCTGCGTACGGGGCTGGTGTATCTGCAGCAGAACGCCCGGACGGGGGATCTCTGGGCGGGCACGGAGACATCGAATCTCTTCGACGTTCTGACTACAGACGACACATATGTGACCGAGGATGCCAGGAGAATCCTGCAGGACTTCCTCCCCACCTATTTCGACAAGGGCTGGTCGCCGCAGGAGAGGCCTGAGATGAAGGGGATCTGGAGCGGGATCATGAGCTACACGGCCGACGGACTGCCCCTGGTCGGTCGTCTCCCAGAGTGCATCACCGGCAGGCCGGGGGGGGCAGAGTGGATGTCGGGGGCGTATAATGGGTACGGGATGGACAAGGCGTGGCTGTCTGGGGAGGCGTTGGTGAAGATGATTGTGGGCGAGGGAGTGCCCAGCTGGTTTCCAAAATGCTTTGTGGTGAGCGAGAAGCGATTCAAGGAGGATATGTTGACGGAGCGCATTATAGAGAAGTTTGCTGCCTATGCTCCTGGTACTGCACATCTTTAATATTCACAAGCTCTTCTTATGGACCTATTTAATTAGATGTTAGTTAGCTATCAATATTCATACCAATAGTCTATCTTCTTATAGTATTTGATTGTCCTAAGATAACATATAACATTGGGTTAGGGTTAGGGTTGGGTTCATTAAGTACTATTATATCTTTTACAATAGTCATTCTTGAATACTGAATACTATTTATAATAAATATATATAAACTAACCCAATAATGTCCGCAGCTGTTTCTGATCCGCAATGTCCATCCAGTAGACGTCCTGTTGCCCCGAATCCAGCGCCGACCAAATAGAATCCACCAGCTCGATCATCTTCCGCACCTTTCGCAAGGGCAGGATGTGCGTATAGGCAGATAGTCGCGAGCTGACGAACCGTCGGGCCTGTGCAATGGCGATCATGTCATCGTCCACCCGGTTCTCTGTATAGACACAGCGCAGCTCGCTGGCGACAGCGACAAGGATAAACGGCTGTAAGCAGCGCGTCCCGGACTCAAAGGGGATCTCTCGCAGGATGTCTAAGATGTAGATGGCAAGTTTCGTCCGCCAGACATCCTGTTCCGTCCGGGACGGCTGTTTGGTGGCCGGACGTGCCCAGAGAATCTCCTCTGCCTTCCACGGGCTGTATCGCTCTGCCAGCAGATCCGGAAACACGCGGTACAGCTGTAACAGGCCTGTATGGCGGTACGCCTCGTCGATGGCGTGTAAATGGCCGGTGGAGGTGCGTGGATCGCCCGGGTCGAGGATGTCGGAGACATTCACCGGCCGATAACTCAGGAGCCGTCTCTCGAGAGCCCGCCCGGTCCGTAGAGCTTCACGGAAGGCGTCCATGTCCGTCTCGGTGAGGAAGCCCGAGCGAGAGAGCATCCGTGAGCGATGGCGGAAGACGAGCTGCCCGACCTCTGTCAACATCCGCACCGTCAGCCGCGAGATGCCCGTCCACGGGTGCGGCAGGCTGGATTCAGGGGATGAGGAGGAGGGCGATGAAGCCGGCTCGGCCGTCCGCAACGGGTTCTGGCTGTGATCCTTGGTGAAGAAGGCCAGCAGCATCGCCCAGTAGTCGATGGCCTCCTCGAAGAACGGAACACTGGCCCCGTGCAGGCGTCCGTTGGCGGCAGAGTCGCGCACAATCAGGCAGTTCTCGCGGAACAGCTCGACAGCCAGGTCCTGCGGCTCGTGCCACGACGCTGTATGCCCGAGCAGCCAGGCGGCCAGCAGACGGTCTTCCTGTCCGGATGAGTGCGTCTGGAGCAGGCGAATGGCCTGCGCACGCTCCTGCACCGCGACGGCGGCGAGATGAGGGAACGTCGTGGCCAGACAGGCGGCGCCCATGCTCTGGATGGTGTGGTATAGTGCCACGGAATGCTGCCAGAAGGCCTCGGCCATGATCCGCATCGCGTTGGCGTGGCTGTCCCACGCGCAGTAGAGGGTGATGACCTCCTTGAAGAAGTATTCGCACAGCGCCGACGGTTGATGACAGAGGCTTGTCGAGAGCTCCAATGTTGCTGCTGCTGCTGCTGCTGTCGGGGGTTCTGACGCTGCCTCGGGCTGTGTTTCTATCGCGTCTGTGTCTGGCTCAGCTCCTGGCCATTCCACCCAGTCCGACAAGGAGAGCTCGGGATCGCAGAGAAAGTCGTCGATGGGCTGGTCATGGCCATCGCTGTCCACCGTCTGACTGGGAGCTGGCATCAGTTCAAAGACAAACACCGGCTCTGTAGACGTCGATCTCGGGCTGGCAGGAGTGCAAACGTGGCGATCGATGCCCTGTTGGTGTTTGGCGAGCCATCGTAGGCTGTGGTGACGATACCCGGGGCAGGGCAGTTTACGGTCCTGGCACCGCAGGCAGGCAGGTTTTTGCTCGTCGCATTTGACCTGACATTAGCGATATACACTCAAATAGATAGAAGATTGCATACTCGGTTCGCCTTGCAGCGTAGACACCCATCGCGGGACTTGGAGTGGAAATTGCGGGCCGGCATAGATGAATAGAAAGAATAGTGATGATGAGAGAAAAGAAGCTGGAGAAAGTCGAGGCGATGCGGGGGTCTCCACAGGCCTGAGATAGTCCTATCTAGAATCTAGGATTCAATTTGTCATATCTCCGTGGTAGTCATCAATAGATACGCTCCATATCCATCAATCTAATTGCTATACTTGATTAGCATTTTTTTAATATATAAATAGCTTAAGTATAAGTATAATGCAATATATTACATTGAATTCTAGAGGCCGTGCTATAGTAGAAGATAACTTAGTCTAAGGATTTCAGGGGTTAACCATCGACTCGGTGAGCAGTAGAATCTAGAGGCTGATAATCAATCTGAGGTTATGATGTTTAACTATTTAGCTATACACATACCCATTCCTACTGTGCACAGGGTTTAGCTAATATTTATACTACTTAAATCAGCTAGCTATTTGAATTAGAATCCTAAGTATTGAAATAACGCTTAGTTATATATCTAGATGAACAATACTAGTCTTAATATATTATAATGGTATGAAATTTAATGCCTAACCCTAGTATACTGCAGCCTCTTAATCACCTAGGTAATTCTAGAGCCATAGTATACAACAAATGTAGTATATCAGCACTCTAATAGCGAGATAGGAAATATCATAACTGCAGAGTACCTAGTAGTTATGACCAGTACTCTATCCATGGCCTACTGCTTATCACGTATAGGATTACCGCTTCAGGACAGCGGGGCATCTCCACTCAAGCAAAAAGGTAAGCGTATACAGAATGTATATAGAACTTGGAAGCCATCAAAATATTTAAACCTTTAATCTGAAAGTTTTGAATTCTAAATCAATCTAAACTATTCATGATGCTTGAACAAGAGATTACTGCCCCCAATGGGGTTGTATACATCCAGCCCACCGGTCTGTTCATCAACAACCAGTGGGTGAAATCATCCAACGGCCAGACATTTGCCTCGATCAATCCCGCGTAGGTCTCTCCCCTTCTTTCGTGATTTCTGCTAAGATGATGGCAGAACCGAGGCAGAGATTGTCTCTGTTTACGCGGCCACAACGGACGACGTGGATGTCGCTGTGCAGGCAGCACGCACTGCCTTTGAAGGCGACGCCTGGCAGAGCATCGTGGGCACCGCCCGAGGCGCCCTGCTCTGGAGACTCGCCGAGCTGATCGACCGGGAAAAGAACGTGCTGGCGACCATCGAGGCCATGGACAACGGCAAGCCGTACTCCAGCGCCCTGGGCGACGTGGACGAAGCCTCCGGCGTGCTGCGGTACTACGCCGGGTGGGCTGATAAACACTACGGCCAGACCATGGAAACATCGCGGACCAAAGTGACTTATACAGTCCGTGAGCCAAAGGGAGTTTGCGGGCAGATCATTCCGTGAGTAATGGCAATCAGGGGGGGAAAAAAAAAGAGGCTTTTGCTGATGATGTAGATGGAACTACCCGCTGGCAATGGCGGGCTGGAAGATCGGTCCAGCCATCGCGTGTGGCAATACGGTCGTCCTTAAAGCTGCAGAACAGACTCCCCTATCGGTGCTTTATTTGGCCAACCTGGTCGTCGAGGCAGGCTTCCCCCCCGGCGTGGTGAATATCATCAATGGCTACGGCTATGAAGCAGGCGCTGCGCTCGTTCAGCACCCCGAAGTCGACAAGGTCGCGTTCACAGGCAGTACCGCGACTGGGCGGCAGATCATGAAGATGGCGAGCGCGACATTGAAAGACCTCACGCTGGAGACTGGCGGCAAGAGCCCGCTGATCCTCTTTGCAGACGCTGAGATTGAGAATGCCGTCAAGTGGGCGCACTACGGCATCATGGGCAACATGGGCCAGATCTGTACAGCCACATCGCGTATCTTTGTGCACGAAGAGATCTACGACGTCTTTCTGCACAAGTTCCTGGCCTACATCGCCAAAACCAGCATTGTCGGCGACCCCTTTGACGCAAACACCTTCCATGGCCCGCAAGTGTCAAAGGCCCAACATGAGAAGATCCTCGCGTATACCGAGGCTGCCCGTTCAGAGGGCGCCACGATCCTGACGGGGGGTGACATTCCTGCTGCCCGTCCGGACAATAAGGGCTTCTTCGTTGCGCCGACAATCATCGGAAATGTGACCGAGGAGATGAGCGTGTATCGCGAGGAGATCTTTGGGCCTGTGGGAGTCCTGGTTCCCTTCCGCGAGGAGAAAGAGGTGATCCGCATGGCTAACAATAGTGAATACGGGCTGGCGGCGGCGCTCTGCACTCGAGACATCGCCCGGGCACACCGAGTCGCGGGCAAGATCAAGACCGGGATGGTTTGGATCAATTTCAACCAGCCAAGTGACTATAGAGTGCCATTTGGGGGGGTCAAGCAAAGCGGGATTGGCCGAGAACTTGGGCAGGCGGCGCTGGAGGCTTATTCGCATCTCAAGTCGATCCATATCAACTTGGACTGAACGCATAGAGTTGATGTAGAAAATACAATGAATCAAGAATAGTACAGCTACAGTAATCATAGCCTGAATATCATCCTACTAACCCTAACCCTAACCCTAATTAAAGGTCAAGGTCGACGGTTTCGTTCCCAATAAAGTCATCCATCTCATTCTTTTTCCATTCTTCAATCCCTGTGGCTGCGTATGCCCAGTCCTTCATGTTGAAGGCATAGTTGTACTCTTGGTATGAAATGGTGAGTTTGATATACTCTTCATGTCTCTTCTTGGTATTGAACTCCACCGTTTCGTATGTGACGAGGAAAAGACAGGTCCGGATGACTAGAGGGTGTCAGTACAGCTGGGCAAACCATGTAGTAAGTAACAGGCATAGGCTTACAGGAACGAATATCATTGACAATTGGATCATACTCGTAGCGTTCAGACACATGGAACTGGGCCAGATCCTCTTCCACCTCGGACTTGGCCTCAATGGCCGAGACAATGCTGTTGAGGATCTTTTCCAGAATTTGAAATCCAGATTCTGGAATGGAAACGAAGCCTTCAAGGATGGACTGAATCAGAACCGCATGGAATTCCTTTACAGAGACATCGAAACTCTTTGTTTGAATTCCAGCCTCTGAAATCGCGAGCCTTTGTCTGCATCAGCATCCCATGAGATCATATATAATTTCATCTTCCAGGAACACAAACCAGGGTGTTGCCGCCATATGCTTTTGGCCTGCCTCTGCCACTTTGCTCACCCGATAGATGGTAGATTCCTTGGAGGTGTCCTGGGGAATCGAGGGGTGAGTCAGTACCGTATTCCACCAGATCAAACTCGCCCAGGAGCGGTAGTCTAGGATTTCGCGTTGGTATGTTCGCAACTGTTCGCGGACTTCCGCGGGAATATCAACTGGAAAGTTGGAATATGTGACAGACGAAGCTATCTCGCTGTCCCTCTGGGCTTTCTCTAATGTTTGCCCGGGGACAATCGGGTCGGCAAAAGGAACGCTGTCCCTCCATTGAGGAGGCGCGATCACAATGGGTTTTTCAAATGTGAAAGTGCTGCCAGCCATTGCTTCACTTGGTACTGGATGGGAGATTTCTCTTGAAGTGCAAAGCTGCCGAGGGAAGAATGGGCTCTGTGAATGAGAAAGAAAGTGATGCTGGTAAGGGACCAGCCTTTATACCTTCCTATTAGCTAATGGGAGCAAATAAGGAATTATGTAAACAGCCTCTATCTATACTCTCTCATACAGCTATTGAGATCTGGCCTCCTTGTCGTCCAATGTCTCTAGGAAGATCTTTCAAAGCTGAGCCCACCCTTGTATAGACATCGATCCATGTCAAGTAAACGCATGCATCTACAGATTGTTGCATATTGACAACAAGGATTAAAAATCCCTCAATTCGGGTTGCCCAGGGGTCAAGTTGAAAATTACAAACAAACTTATAAATTGCAAAACAACTCTTGAGTAACCGAGATCTCCCGTTTATATTGACACAGACTCCCGCAGTCATCCCTTCATCAACATCACCCTTGGCATCCAATTCTTGTGTTTCTCAAAATGCCACACTTCACCGCGCTTCAGACTCCCGTCGAGCTGTTCAGCATCAACGCCAGGGCAGACCAAACCACTAGGGAGGCGGTCGAGCAGGCTCTTAAAGACAATGACATTCAATCAGTCTTCTTCCTAACCCTAATCGACCAGGACAAAACGTCGGATCTTGCCGACCTGGCTGCTGCCTTCAATGCCACTGTCTACTACTGGTCCACTAGAACTGAAGCGACTGTTCAGCAGAAAGTCAAAGAAGGAGCGCTTCCAGACGATACATCATTGGAGTCTGCCTTGACGCGCAATACCTATCGCACGAGGCTTTTCGATGCCCAGTTCAAGTCTTCCCCATGGTACGTATTATACCGCCCCCTACCTGGCTGTCTCGTTGAATCTAACACATTCTTGTATATCTTAAAGGCTGGCTGTAAACTCGGTCGGCTTCACGAGTATTAGTTTCAAGGATGATGAAGATTACTATACCCTGAAAGCCTCTGCCAAAGATGCCGTTCAGAAGAGCCTGACGAGTTCTACCCCACGTGAAGGAGTCTCGGATAGACTGGAAACAGTCTCCAACGCCATTGCGGAAATCATCAGCCAAACCCGGAGTCTCAAGGTCCCCAAGTACTTTTGGGTCCAAGTCGTCACACTTGATTATAATCAAAGAGAAAAGCCTGGTATTTGCTTCTTTCCTTCTCCTTATGGTTTAACAGAACTAATACAAATAAACAATAGGCATTCGCGGGTTTCTATTGAAGTTTGAGCCCTCTGAAGACTTATCGACGGTGGAACTGCAGAATGAAACAAAAGACAGTATTCTTAATAAGTCTGACTTTGATGATTTCAGGAGCAAGGTGGATCCAGAACTGATTTCCCTTGGCAAGCGTTTGACCCAGCAGAAGTCGGCTGATATTTTTGTTCCTTTCCTTTCCTTGAGCTGAGGTGCTTGTATTGAATGCTCTGTCTAGTTGTTGTTGCGTAAAATAATTCAATGAAAGATGCGCAGTTCATTGCTGACTGAATATTACGTATATAAAAATACATAGGCCTAAGTCAACTATAGTAAACCAGAACTCTAGAAAAGTGCCATACAGGCAGTCTGCCTTGAAGAGAAAAGAGGATTTCTCCTAAAGATGTCTACTCTTCTAGCAAGACCACATCCGTACTTGGTCCCTGATCATTACATAAAAGAACGTGTAAAGATAGTCGGATACTGCATAATCCGTACATCCCTGCCCTCATATTCATCATCACCTCGTGTGCTGCATCTTCTCCACACTCCATGGTCAGGCGATGCCCTGGACACTACCCAGGGGTATGACCTCTTCCTGTTATTTGCTGGAGAAGCGTTCATGGCTTTGGAACAGTTAGAGGTGACTGACCCTCAGACACTCCCTTGAGCTAATTGGATGATTTGACCTACGTGGCTGGTGTCCCGCGGCGGGCCGAGCCTTGACTCGGCCGACTCGGACGAACCTCAGATGGGCCGTACTTTGGCTGGCCTTGACTGGGCTGTACCTCAGCTAGCCAGAGCAAATAATCCTTGTTTGTACCTGATAATCCTGGCATGGAACTAGACACCAGCCAACAGAGATGATCGATCAGATCTGCAATGCCCCGCAGAGAGATCTAGACCATCAGCGAAAGAAGCGAGTTGAAAATTACTCGCCTTGGAAATGCGAAAGGACGCTTAACCATCATGTTGAAATGGAGAGGATACTTTGGCTGAACCATGCAGTGCGGTTACACCTGCCTTAACCATCCTAACATGCCTCATACGACAGTCGTGATAGTGGAGCTCCTTGCAGACATGACCCTAGCATCAGTCTAAGGTTGAGAGATCTAGAGCAAAGACAGATGGGCTGTGTCCGCCACATGCCGAATATCGGCCTTCTAAACGGCCATTTACCTTTAGGCCTGTTTAGGAGAATCGGAGTTGACACGCAGCCATGCCTACTTATCGTCATCCGGAGATGAATTCGTCCTTTCACTTCCCTCACATTAACGGACCCAGAAGAACTGATACACTCGTCTTCCCTAACCAAACCACTCTTCCCCCACTGCACATCAAGTCTCAGTTGTTGGCAAGAGCTCGACATGGCAGATGATTTGAATGAGGGTGTCCATGCACCAAAAGGGACTCCAGACACGGGGTTCATCACGCGAGCCCCCGATCTTCCCCGCGAGAAACATCTACAGCGTGGAAGGAAAGACCTGGCAACCAGAGGTTTGATTCCTATTGGAATTGTGGCAAGCGCCAAGTCAATCTGGAAAGAATTCCCCTCCATCTGGTACGTCAACTTTGAGGTGTCCATTTCTGATGAGCATCGAGCCCAGCTACAGGATTATCAGCAGAATGTGCTGGACTATCTGTCGTGGGCGAGCGTCAACTGGTGGGAAGAGGTCTTTGATCTTATTCCCCCCGGAAACAATGAGGAGGTCAAGAGGAGTCAGACTACGGCGCTGGCCCGTATAGCTTATCAGGATATGACAGGGACGCCGTGGTAGGGCTGTGATAGTCTTGATATATGAAAAGCTATGGACTGATCAATGTTTAGGCTGAGTAAGACGTCCAAGACAGAAAGTCATGTCAGAATCGAATGTGAAGCCAATGAATTCCACTACCGGCTCCTTTCCGAGATAGCCAGCGGATTCATCCCATTCAGCCTGACAGCATCAATAGGCCTGGAGCCCTTATTAACAGCAATCACCCGGTCTGCCAGCGGAAACGGGTCTTTGGGCGAAACAAAAACCGTGATCACGCAGAGATATGAATATAATGAGGGTATCAAATGCTGTAAGATGACAGTGAGACCCATGTACATGATTGAGTTACTAACCACGGCTTGAATACAGACATCCGCCTGATCTGTTTTGACATTACCTCGGAGTTCTATCAAGTTTCGCAACGCAAATCTCAACCCCAGCAGTGGATTATCTGTGAAATGTCCTTTCTTGACTTTGAGGCTGCATTTGACATGGAGCAATGGAAGCAGGTATCGCCGAGTCTGGAAGAAGAGAGGAAAGATGCCATGGATGATTTTATAAATCAGGATACAATTGAAATTTCTCTAAGATCTAGAATATGAAAGACTGGGCATGATGTGTCTATACTCTAAATCCTTATACTACCATGGGTTAAAGGCCAGCTAATGAGTATAGTGGAATGTATGGGTGTATTTCTGTTGATCTGTAGGATTTGGTGCATGACAGGTGGCGGTGATGCCATGCTAAAAATCTAAACCCTATTATTACAGTATCAAGTAAGACTTATTATATAAACCATTATATATTTTTCCATGAGCCTTTAGATTGAGAGGTGATTAATCTCAACAATACTATACTAGTTGAGGTAATCATATTTTCGACACTTGATGCAATAGTGATAAACACCTTGAGGCTGTTTCGACTATAACCATTACTCGGGTGGAAGCTCTCAAGTCAATTGTATCATTATTTTCGTACGTGCTTGGTTCATAACCTGGGCCTAGTATATATGCCTATGTAATTAGCACTAGCACTTTTTTAAATAATTCATTTCTTAATACTCAAGTCGCTGATAACAATGCTTAAACCATCCAATCATACTTTTTAGCCAGACTAGAAATCTCAAGATGCATTATCATTGGACTAAAAACAACCATGTCGACCACGTGGTGGACGTGACGAATCAAACATCCAGAACAAGCCACGCATTCCACTTCTAAATAACATATAAAGAGGCACAAAAACCAGGCATTTCTCCTCATCCTGGATAACATCCGCGGTATTTACATGATGATTCTTCCCCTGCTGGCCCTTGCGGCCCCTGCCTACGCCGTCTCGGCTGTAGACTCATTCTACCCGCCCAACATTGAGGACTTATCCTGGATCACCAACGGGTCGCTGGGCACATACGGCGGCCTGTACAGCGCCCCTGCCAGCGCAGCGAGTGAACCCTCTCCCTATGGCGCCTATGACTACTGCTCTATGCCTCATCCCCGGGCACAGGAGTACGTACTTCCGGCGCCTGTCCAGAATGGCTCCGTCAAGGCGCAGCTGGTATATCTCGAGTATCTGCAGCGCCACCAGCGACGGACACCATACAACATCCTTCCAGGAGGAGAGGTAAGACCCTGCTGATTGAATGAAGAAGGATGGTTAACTAATGGCCAAGCAGAACGAGGAATATCACTGCGATGATATCCTCCCGTATCTCTATGCAGGACCTGCCAGTTCCACTGCGCAGCAACCACTGCGTGTCTACGCGAAGACCTACAGCGACCCAGCGAACCCATTCCTAGACGACTATGTAAACGGTACCTGCCAGTACCCGCAGCTGACAATCGGGGGTCTGCTAGACGGCTACCAGCACGGCCGCGACCTGTGGGCTGTGTACGGCGACCGGCTGGGATTCCTGCCACGCACGCCTGAAGACGGCCGCCGCGTCTGGTTCCGCAGCAGCTCGTCGGCGCTGACACAGGACTCAGCCGGGGGGGTCCTGCGCGGGCTGTGGCCGCATTACAGCGGTGCTGTCCCGCTGCACCAGCAGGCGGCGAGCGTGGACACCGTCAATGAGGGCTACTCGTGTGCCGCCGAGGACACGGTTCTAGACGCGATCGAGGCGTCAGACGAGTGGGAAGCTCATCTGGCGGCCACGGCATCCCTGCGCGATGACCTGGCTACCATGTTTGACGCCAACACCAGCGCCTGGATGTCGACCTACGACCACTTCTCCGACAACTTCCAGGCGCGCCTGTGTAATGGCTACGAGCTGCCCTGCAGCCGGGCGAATCTGTCCGAATGTGTCACGCAGGCTCAGGCCGAAGAGATCTTCCGTGCAGGCGACTGGATGTGGGATTACTGGTATCGGGCGAGCGCCAATGCGACAAGTTACATCACTCTGCTCGAGGGCTTGTTCATCGGGGAGATTGTCAATCGACTGCAAGCCGTGGCAGACAGCAAGGGAGAGCAGACGCTGCAGTACAGCCATAACTTTATCCATGACGGAGATATTGGTCCTGTTCTGGGAGCACTGGGTATCAAGGCTCTGCGCTGGCCGGGAATGGGGTCTAACATTGCCTTTGAGATTTGGAAAACAGAGGATGACCTGTTCAGTCGCGTGCTGTACAGCGGACATCCACTGCAGACTACCCATGGAATGCTCGAGTGGGTATCTTTGGCGGACTTGATTGCCATTCTGCAGCCTTTTGTGCCAGATGATATCATTACACTCTGCAACGCATGATGGCCTTGGCTGGGGATATAGTGTAGTTACAATTATTATCACACATGAGCACTTTCGGTGTTGATTTCATTGAAGTCGTTATCTGTTATGGGTATTCTACTTAAATATCAATCATCCAATCATCTGTCCTTCTCTTTTTTGTCTTCCTCAGCCACTCCTTGAAAGCTGGCACTCGCAGCTCTCTCGGCCATAGATGACCAAGTGTCTCCTGTGCATCGTGAAAGTGCAGCTCCTTCAAACTCTTCCCCAAATCCATCGCCTTGACCAGTTGTCCCTCAACCAGTATCTGAATCCTGCCGATCTGTTCATACAGGATCATCCCGTATTTCGCATGGTAATATCCCATATTCAACAATCCCGTCATTTCTTTGGCAAGATATTCCGCCATCCATTCTGGTCTTGCACGGTATTGCACCAGGACATCCTCCGTCTGCTCAGACCTGCGCCCACGGTCCAGGAAATGCTGCCGTCTCCACCACCGTCTATAATCGACCTCCGCCGGTGGAGCAGGGAGTGATGTTTCTGCCGAGGAAAAATCTAGAATCAAAGTGTCGATCGTGATGTCGCGAGGGCACGAAGGATCCGGCCCCTGGTCGCCCAGCGGACCGTACTGTAAGAAGCGTTCCAGCAAGGCATAAAAACTCCACTGGAAGCCGAGATGGCCGCCGCAGCCGACCTGGGCGCGGGCGTCGGGTTTGGAGAGGATATGTCCGTGCAGTTGGATATCGGCGTATAGTGTCGAAATGCGCGTGTTGAGCCGCGGCACCGATACCCAGGTCGGGAAGAGGTCGACTTCATTGACGATGGCAATGTTGAGGATGTATTGCGTCGGTTGGCGAGTGAGGATTGACTGTGTCTCGACGGCAAGATGCCGATTCACCAGCAGCAGAGACGGACAGGACACAGGCGACTGCTCATAGTATGTTCGGTGCCGCCAGGCGCGGTATTTAATGTCGTTCAGGTCGCTTCGATTACATTTGGAGGGCGCAAGGGGGGGTTGAGAGGTGAAAAGAGCCAGTTCTATAATGAGTTCGCGCAGTTCGAGGGGGAGAGAAAGAAGGGACATCTTAGATAGTAAATATAATAATAAATGTAATAAAACTAATACATGGAATATAATGGGAGTTAAATACTAGGAACGGCCAGGAGTCTTCCGCCTGCTGCCTAGCAATATCTGGATCTAGATTATGTAATTTATTAGGTTAAAGGATGGTCAGGGCTTCCACGATATTTCTTCTCCTGCTACTTTTTCACTCTATCACTTTCAATCATCATTTCAATCAATAGACTATTTTGTTTCAAAGAATATTTCTCTATAGATGAGTTGCTCGGGTCAATTCAATATCAATCTAACTAAAATAACTATACACTATCATTACCATCCCAACCAAGACATGACCTAACTTAGGTGGAAGCATCAAGTACTATATAATATGCTATATAATTATAACAGAGGCCCGTCACCCCCGGGTCCCCAGGCTTGCTTAGGCTTCGCAGGGGAGTCACGTCTTCGTCGTAAGTCATTGCAAAGCAACACAGGTGGCCTGACCTTACCGGATTCTCAGTCAAATTATCAATTATATGCTCGATTAATGCCCAATTGGATGGCTTAAGCTGCTGGCAGCCACTTCGGACCGACGGCCCTGAGGTCGCAGAAAATAAGGAATTAATTAAGTACCCAAGATATAATATAGCCCTATGAATCATGGAGAAATTGACAAATAAACCGGACAGGATATCAACTAGGGAATCCCCTAGAAATCGACGTAGCAATCAATAGGTAATTGGGGCAGGAATCAACGTGGAATCAACACGCATGATCACAGTACCCTAATCCAAAGCCCTAATCTCCAGATATGGATAGTCATGTGATGTTTTCTTAAATGGGCCAATAGGAGGCTATATGAGGCTAATCAATAAGATTAGAGCTTAACTACCAATCAGAATCAAGATTACAATTTTGAGTGAATCTTATTAGTGTTGCAAAGCGAAGCTCTGCAAATTACTCTACTAACCAATACAGGTGACCTGAATTGGGTTGAGATATTGAATATCATTGACTAATATACCATAAAATATGCTCTATAATTATAATAATGATAAAATGCTGTTACACTTACAATACTGTTTTTTATTTTACCCACGGGTAAGACCCGCCTCACCCCATGACCCACGGGGGGTTGAAGTTTCTAAATGGAGTTCAAGCGAGCCACCCAATAAACATCCGGCCCGCTCCGCCCCACAGCGGGTTTAAATCGGACTCGACTCAAAACCCGTAGGCTGATCGAACCAGTCTAGTGGGGATACAGCGCAGCCAGTAGTAAACAGGCAGAGACGCGCCAAATGCAAGCAGCATGTTCTGTCCGCTGGTAACATCTAGATAGTCACAGATAGCAAATTTAAATTCCAGCGGGAAGAAGAAGGGGTTGACATATACACTATCATAAATGGTGATGCTGTCACTAGTCCTCCCCTAATACTAGACTAATACAACAGTTTTTTCACTGCAGGAACATAGAAGGGATCATCAATAGCAGGATAAGGGATAATTACACCTACAAGTAACACTCCTTTGGCCCTCTATAATGTTTTTCGGTGAAATCTACTAGACCCTGATATATAAGATAAGAGATCTCCAAGGTATTCTCCAGGCTCCAAAACCTCTTTAGAGCAGTGATATGTAATCCAATTATCATTCCCTCGGGTCAAGCTGTTATCCCAGGAGATCCCACCAGCACCAAGCATGTATTAGATATCCTTCTAGTGCAGGACCATCATCATAATCATTAATGTTAATCTGCGCGTGAGATGAGTGTAGGATCTAAGCCGCGACGGCAATTCTGGCTGTCATATGGCCAGGACGGCTGAATAGGCCATGTCCGTTCCAGAAGAACGAAGTCAGCCAGTGAGTGCCTCGGGAGCCGTCCACGTCTCCAATTCTAGACAGAAAATGGGATGGGCGGCTATTTTCATCCGTTTTCTCCTGGACTAGTCACCTAAATTAATACTATACAGAAGGGTGAATACTTGGTTAGATGGGGTGATGCTAGCTGTTATACTTCTAGGAAGGCATAGGGAGCTCTGAGGCAGGCAGATGAATGGTAAAGGATCCATTCTGGGTTCTTATCTATTAAATATACTGCTTCTATATCTGCTGCTATTCTTTCCTCTTAGGCACTACCAGAGAAGAGGTT
The DNA here is from genome assembly GCF_001890105.1 of Penicilliopsis zonata CBS 506.65. Taxonomy (NCBI): domain Eukaryota; kingdom Fungi; phylum Ascomycota; class Eurotiomycetes; order Eurotiales; family Aspergillaceae; genus Penicilliopsis; species Penicilliopsis zonata. Next base: position 884,300 of record NW_019208921.1, read on the forward strand.
CTAAGCCTATATATAATAGCCATTACACTTAACGTCTCCATCATACCTAATAAAAGAAAGGATGAGGGTAGGTCGCGTAGAACCTGCAGGGCATTATTATGAAGGCATATCAGTAGAAATGATTATTTATCATTTATTATATAGTGCCATAATCCTTACACCTACTTGGAGAGTAAAATATACTCCAGCTTTTGATATACTACTATGTGCTATCCACCCTTCAGACCTGTAAGCTTTATCTGTCGATGCTAATTAATCCCTATCTTGAAATAAGCTCCTTCTGGGCAAGGGCAATGCGACCAAAGACCTGACCATCGTGTATCTGAGGGACGCTCTCCAGCATGGTGTTTCCGTAACCCTCATCACGTCTAGTCCCGGCTTCAATTCCACCGCCAAGAGAAATCAAAAAGGAGGAGACGATAGATGTAGCCACCGAAATCCTTAATTTCATGATCAAGGGTAAGGATTCCAAATACAATACCTATAGGGTTAGTGAAAATATCGGCGGGGCTAGCTCAAGCCAGTAGCAAGTCTAGTCGAGTATTACTATCAAGTACCTAGTGCGTAGTGTGAATAATACAGTATTTGAAATCCTGTGATAAGAGGTATTTTGGACTCTGAACAATGGAGATGTAGAACTAAGTAAGTACCTGCTTAGCAGTGACTAGACATTCACTAAGCACTCGCCAAGTATTCAAGCATTTAGCCTCTCCATAGAGGATCCACCTAGTAAGGGGCAATAGTCTACCCAACTACTTGTGCATTTTTTTGCGAATCCAATACACAATCAGCCCAATAATCAGCATATTTGTAAGGAGTATACTAGTAATGCCTGTCTTCTCTCCGCTTGTTGAACTGACCGAGCCTTACTAATTGGCTGAGCCAGAAATCCTGATTTCCCTGCCACATAATTATTAGGGGTGATTGATTTAGTGCTTATGTACCCACCCACCTCAGGTCCATCTATGAAGTCAAGATAACTAAAGCTCTATTTAAGCTAATCAGCATTGCAGAAACAGAGACGTGCAGGGGCTGAAGATCAACCAGTAGTTAACTAAGTTTCGCAGGATTGTACATAACCAAGCTAAGTAATCAGCATATTCCATATTAAGGTCTCTGAATCCGAGGCATACTGTCCTGCTTCTTTGATATTGGTCTAGCCAAATATATAATAAATAATATACTACAGTGCGCAAATCTAAGAAATACGGGCCTAGAGTGTCAATTGGCACTGAATCTAAGAGACCTAATCTGATTGGCCAGTCCAGAAGTCAGGGTTTACCCTGCTGTAGACTAGTAAATTGTTTCTCGCATATGAAGAGGATAGGAGATGGCATGATTGACGATGAGCTTCTATTACTACTACCTGGATTGATAGCATTGATCAAGTTGTTGAAAGCAGGTATCGCATAATCGTCGAGACCTCGCTGTCGCTCTCTAGTATAAAGGTTGGAGTGTGCAACGGCTCTAGACTGTACACTAGGTTCAGGAACTAGCGTGAGCAAGGATGCAGAAATACCGCATCTAACACTAGATCTACTAAGTAAAAAAAGCTATCACCGTCTTGGTAATGAAGATGTAGCTTGATCTAGTTTAATCCTGTAGAATGTAACCTTCTGAGTCGAGTGCTAGCTATATAAAGACCATCTACAGTCGCTAGAATAGTATCCAGCATATCAACCACCTCCTCTCTCGTCCATCATGCTTCTTCTCTCCCTCTTAGCTCTGGCCGACATGGCCCTCGGTCTCTCTACCAATGTTTCAACTGCCGACACAATCATAGTGCAGGGCGGCTCTTCCAGCGATGCTCAACGCATGTACGATATCATGGGTGGCACATTCAACCTGCCTGACGACGTCTTTGGGTCCGAGGCCCATGTGAGTGCTCTCGTCTTCGCCAACTCCACAGACGAGCTCGCCTGGCTGCATGGTATAACGCCTAATGGGACCGACTGGACTTCTTCCTCAGACACCAGCTCCCTTGAGGAACGGGGATACACTGAGAAGATCAAAATCATCGAATGCGCTGATCCCCCTGAGGATGAGTACCGCCTCTTATCATACGCTTCGGAGAGGTGGGTGTGGGAAGTGACCTGCGCCTACATAGAGGCGACCACCGCTGCTGGCGCGAGTCTGATCGGCGTCGTCCTCAGCAAGATCGAGTGTGGTGCCGACCTGGAACAGCTCTGCGAGGCGTTTTTCGCTGTCACAATTGCTGAGGCGGGCTATTACATAGGAGCCGGGGCCCGGGATAAGTGTACTGAGACCAAAGAAGCTATCCTGGCCAAATGCTACCGGCGTGGGGGGGTTGCGGAGATCGAGATTGTGCAGACCGAGAAAACGTTTATGTATTATGGTGTGGCCACGAAGGGCGACACAACCACAATCGACTGTGATGTGTCGGGTAGACATTGCAAGAAAATCACCTGTGATGGCCAGTGTCAGGGTTAATAGCTGGCAGTGTTGCTGAACCTCATCATGTTTAATAATACTGTCACTCAGGTGGACACTATTTTCTAGTGAATAAAATCAATAGGATTGACGCGGCTTATCTTTTTTATCAAGTAGCAGGCAGAAGGCAGAGGAAGAATCCCTATCCACTAATACATGATCAGGGATATCCACAGGCTAAAGTCGCCATCCTCTTTTGTTTCAGCCTCGCCGATTCATTAGAAACAATCGCCGCACATCCCTATTAGATTTACACTGACTACACAGCGCGAAGCAGCAGTCTATAAGCCTATAAGTATTATTCAATTACTTCCTTATTTACATGAATACTATATATTTAGGTGCATACTATATATCTAAATCAATATTCACACTTAAATATATATTGTATATATAGATAATGAGTAAATAGTGATAGTATTCCTCCCTATATTAAGTTTAATACCTAACCTATATTAATATCTTCAAGTTAAACTTATTACTTGGATTAAACCATTGCTCTGCAATGGTCCACCTAACATGTAGCTAGAACAGCAGGGTAGGTGACACCGGAAAAGGATAAGGCATTCTTGATTCAATGAATGCAGCACCTCACCGGATGCGGAAACGTCATCTATATTATAAGCTAGGGATCTTATTCTATTTCTATACTACTATTAACTCTATCTTATAATGTTTCCACTGACATTGCTCCTGGCCTGCAGGGCATTTTCTACACCATTGCTCAATAATCCCTACACCCCCGACTTTCGCGACGCGACAGACGGGAAAATTGACTCTATCGGAAATGATTTAAACCCCCTTCCCTGGCGCAATGGCGAGGGAAACGACATTCTGGGCCCCCAGAATCCATCCCGTCAGCGAGAAAACCCAGATTTGATCCGTCCACCCAGTACCGATCAGGGTTCTCTCCCAAACATGCGATGGAGCTTTGCCGATTCCCACATACGGATCAACGAAGGCGGATGGACCCGCCAGACGACCGACAAAGAGCTTGGGACCAGTGTCGAGCTGGCAGGTGTGAACATGCGGCTCGGAGCAGGTGTTATCCGCGAGTTACACTGGCACAAACAAGCTGAATGGGCATATGTTCTCAATGGAGATGTACGGGTGACAGCACTAGACCCTGATGGGGGGAGTGCTATTGATGATCTCCATGCGGGAGATCTGTGGTACTTCCCCGCGGGGTACCCACATTCCCTGCAAGGGCTCGGCCCGCACGGAACCGAGTTTCTCTTGATACTTGACGACGGGGATTTCTCGGATGAATCGACCTTTCTATTGAATGATTGGCTGCGTAAGTATCTTGATCTTTACCTATTCAGCCTAGACTTTCACTGATTACTGATTGTAGTGCATACGCCAAAGGCTGTGCTGGGGGAAAATTTCCATGTCAACCCAGACATATTCAACATCCCCCCTGAAGATAAATATATCTTTCAAGGCTCTCTACCCGGGGCGATTGACGAAGAACGTCCAGTCAACTTTCACCCCTCCTCTCTCCAATTCACACACCATATGCTCAGTCAAGAACCCCAGCGCAGTTCAGGCGGCGAGGTACGCATCACAGATTCGCAAAACTTTCCGATTAGCAAGACTGTTGCGGCTGCGCATGTACGGATCCAACCTGGTGCCCTGCGAGAAATGCACTGGCATCCGGACGCAGACGAATGGTCGTATTTTATCTCCGGACGGGCGCGAGTGACTGTATTCGGCGCGGAGGGGAATGCACGCACATTCGACTATATGGCAGGTGATGTGGGGATTGTTCCTAAGGGAATGGGCCATTTCGTGGAGAATCTCGATAATGAAGAGGAAGTTGAGATGCTGGAGATCTTCCGTGCAGATCAGTTTCGGGACTTTTCACTCTTGCAGTGGATGGGGGAGACGCCACGTCGAATGGTGGTGGAGCATTTATTTGATGATCCAGTGGCAGCAGAGGAATTTCTGGATAGTATCAAGAGTGGAGAGAAGGATGCTATTAGAGCATAGTATATATATAATATATGCTACTCTCTTAGTGACCCCAAGCAATTCCATACTAAATGGCTTTTAATGAGCCTCCTTGAAATCTTCCATCCTCGCCTCCACATCAAAAAGAGGCCCCCCACAGCCCATTCCCTAGACATGTAACCTGATTCATAGTCGTGCTGTATACGGAGTACTCTCAACACACCCACCAGTCAGTCAGGGGAAACTATTCATAGCGCAAGTCATAGGGGACATGCCCCTAGTATTATGACTGGTCATGCGCCACCAATGCTCTTTATCTTTAGCCTATACCCAGATTTACTGCTGTATTTTGTTTTTCTCATGGAAAGTGAACAAGTCATATAATTATATTTTTCAATGTACTATACAGAGCTCCATAGGTACTTAGAAGGTATTTGATGGCCATAAGATGAGGGCGGATAAATAACAGCCTTGGCGCGTAGAGGAGTTTCAGCCTCATCATGTTCTCGTATTTTAAGGTAGACAAATAGATATTTCAACCCTAATATTTATTTTAAATAGTATCTGCTTCAATGGATGTATCCTCCTTTTTTTCATGATGACTAGTTTAGAAAATTCTGTAACTAAGGGTTCATTCACCTTATCTATTAGTTATTAAAAAGTATTTGTGATAATTATTAAGGTATATTAGCTTATAATAGAGTTGTTTATTATAATGAGTATAGATATGAGGTGAGAGTAAGAGAAGAGACTAATTAGAAACCTTAGATATAGTGCTGTACACACAGTGGCGCTAAGCCTGGCTAGGCTAGGTCACAAGGGAGCTACCCTTAATAGGAAGGAGGGACCAACCGCCTGGACGGCACTTTCTCCCGCCTGTCCTCCCCGTCTCAGCCTCACATCGTTGTCTCAGCCTGATAACTCAAGGATGTTTGTTTGATTCAGAAGGTGCAATATGCAGGCTAAACGCCGACCAGAATAGTGTTGATCAACTGGCTCATTCTTTTCATGTACGCGCCGAGGCTGAAAGTACCGTCCATATTTGAATTCAAGACTGCTTATATATCGATCCAGTGCTCTAGGTGGTAATTATGTATAATCACTACACCATTCTCTACATAGTTTTCACCTCTTATATTGAGTAATATTCAATACCCACAATGGACCTCATGCATCAGCGACGCTCCGGCTTGTGCTGAACCGAACCAGTCAAAGTTCCTCTTCTCAATTTTACGCCCTACGTGATCCCCCAACCTGGGGATCTCCAAAAGTCCTTGGAGACTCCACCCCTCGATGATGGATCGTCTCCCCACGAAATCGCGTCGTATATTCAGTCACAGCTGTTCTTCGGGTTGTTAGCCGAAGTTGGAATGGCGACCCCTCGACTCGAGGACTGGGTGAAACAGGAGCATGAGAATGCCAATCGGTTCGTCTCCATGAAAGACTTATTTAAAGTCGGTATTGGCGGAGGAAGGAGTGAATGGAACTTTGTCAAATCCTCCCTTCTGGAGGTTGAAACAAATAAATTTGTCCGCAAACTCGCACATCTGGCGGCCAAGGTGCGGGACAAAGTCTTGACGATCGAGAGACTCCAGAACACCCAGAAGAGCCCCGTGCCAGTGATCGCCCTCTCAACGCTGATCCTCTGTGACACGCTGCATGTTATCATGCAGGCACACTTTGATGTATCCTATTTTTCTTTGACTGGGATGAGCCCGGTCACAATCGAATATGAAATGGTATTCTGGCAAAATAAACTGCCCTGGAAGGCTTTTGCACAACTCGAAAATCCGCAATCCAACACCTTTGACGACATGGCACCCTCGTTGAGGATCATTATCAATCGCCTCCTGAGTCATGGATGGTGCCCTTCAGTGATCGATAGTGCAGGGAGCAACCTGGGGTACTTGACTCTCTACTATATGTCGGACATCCAGCGTCCAAACCCCGGCGGACTGGATCATAAAGACTGCACACGGCGAGTCTGCAAGGCGAATCAGCCACCGAAGGTGATTATAGACAAACCACAACACATCTCAGAGGGATGTGCCTGTGCTGGAATTCGAAGTATGCGGGAGCACACCAAAGCTGTTATCGCCATACTGGAGGAAGGGCTCATTCCGCTGGTCCAGTTCCGACGAACAGAAGACGGCAAAGTAGACCTGAAGATCGTCAAGGCCACCGTGGAGACACGATATATTGCCGTCTCGCATGTCTGGTCCGACGGGATGGGCATTGGTTCCGAGAGTGAGATTTACGAATGTCAACTGCAGAATATCATTGATGGGATTTCACAGCTGCCAAACCATCGCGGCGAGAACATGTCCCATCTCTCATTGAACCGAACGGCGACTCGAATCCCGCGCACTATCCCAGGCATCTTCACAAGGAGGGATCCATACTGTTCCTTCTGGCTTGACGTGCTCTGTATCCCTACAAAAAATGCCATACGAGCCAATGGGGCTGATCCTGATGCCGTGCGGCATACTGCCATAGGTCAAATAGCGGCCGTATTTGCAGGAGCCATGCAAATCATGATTCTCGATAAAGAAATGCAACGCCTACGCCCTGATATCACGCCCATCCCTGAGATCCTAGCACTATTCTACGGCAGCAATTGGGCCTCAAGGGCATGGACATATCAAGAAGCCAGCCAGGGTGCGCGATGCAACATCAAGCTTTTGAATGGCTTCCTTGATCCGCAGGATATGGTGATAAATGAACGAGACTGGAGCTCCTTTATCCGCAGACCGGATCGGTGGACCCTGGAGGATATAACGGCTGCATCTGATATTGACAGGTTTGGGAGGGAAGTCATGCCGGCATTCATTGATCGCTGGATCTGTTATGATCTCCAGCGACTGATCAACGAATACTGGGTCTTCAAGCCCACTCGCGACACCCGAGAAGGATTTCAAAGTGATAAGACTCCAGATTAGGAACTTTCTCAACATGGCTGTTCTGATGAACAGGAAGCTGCGCTATTTCCCTCTCAAGAATGGTAAGCCATTCATCGCCACGTGGAATGAATTGCTTCGCAGATCATGTGCCAAACCCGAGGACCGAATGGTCATCTTCGTCATAGCATTGCAAATCCCATCTTATGCGCTGCTGGAGATCAACGCTGGCGAACGGCTCAAGGCGATTGTCTGGAGCTTGGATGCCATTCCCTTGTCGCTCCTGTTCACACCGTGCAGTCCAGACAACAGTCACAGACCGGACCCCTGGATCCCAGAGGATGCTCGCTATGAGGCTGCCACTGACATCTTATACCTCAATAAGCGGCTCTTATTAAGGCAGGTTTCTGCAAATAGCGACCAGGTCACCTTCATGCTGCGCCCAAAAAGGAGTCTCTATAATGACTTCCTCTTAGTGATCACAATCCCTGTGCTAAGGCCTAAAGTCTCCTGGCTGCATTTCACAATTAGTGATCTTATTTTTTTAGTTTATGTTCACGCTCCACCATCTGAACAGAACAAGCTATGTTTAATCTTAATAATTAATGGCTATGCCCGGGCCTTAGAAGGGAACCCTTCATGTCCAGGATATTGCCTCCATGAGAAATTGTCTAGTTCTAATAATTATACCTTAAGGAAGTGGTTACGGCGGGATCCTAGAGTCAACATCAAAGCCACATACTGTTCTTTCATTTCTATACTAGTGGAGAAAAAAGAGTCTGCGCAAAAGATATCAAATCTTCTATCCAGCAAGAATACTGACTACATTTCCTACCTTGATGTAGACCAACTTCATACTCTCTTTAGTAATCAGACATAAATAACTATACTATATAGTAAGGATGCCACCTCCAGATTTAATCTCTACAGCATGCTAATGTCATCTACTTTTCAGCCCCCTTATCTAAGCGTGTCTTCTCCATTAACCAAATTGCTTTACTCAACAATCGCAGCTTCTTCCCCAACACTATGAACCTGGTTCATTCTCTGCTCGCTGTGGCCAGAATGACTTTCTTCTTCCGTGACATTTACGGGACTATAGGGGGGCTGTTTTGTTTGACTATTTCCTTCTCCTTGATGTTACCGTGGATCATGTGGGCGGATGGACATTTGATCACTGCATTCTTTCTGAAGTATTTTATCAGGATCTTCGGCAAACACAAGAAGGACAAGAAGAGGAGGCCAATCTATACATGGGAGACCAGTGGGAGGACTTGTCAGATTGTGGGATTTTGCATCTGTTCTATCATTCTGCCTGCTTCCCAGGTATTGTTCACCCTTGAAATTGGGAGCCAGTCACCCGGACCACATCAGGACAGGGTAGTAGTGTCAGCAGTCGCAGCCACCGAGATACTGTTGGCTGCTGTGACCTTGTGGATGACTTGCTACAAATCATCTGTGTCCCGCAAACTCTGGCTGATGAGCTTTTCCAGAAACCTGGGAGGCTATCTCAACCAAGGCAAAGAAAAGTTGAGGTCAATCCGAGAGATCTGGCAGGGAGCCACCTGGGGAAACTGGATTGCATTAGTGAGGTTTTTGAAAAATTACGACCGCATCAAGAAGGAGCTTAAGATGCCATTTGAATAGAATAATGTTATTCTCTTTTCAGCGTTATATCATAACTGTGAGTTTGTTATAACTAGTAGTAGGTACTTTCTAGTACTACATACCTAATATCATTCTATATATACCCGAAGCTAAGGTGTCCTCACTTTCCATAGTTATATATATATTGAAATAATCTCTAAGAAAGCAACTCAGACTCAAGTATAAGCTATGGATACCCAATAATCGAATTTACCAACGCTCTCGGCAGACGTATAGGCTGGGGCTCATGAGCTGTGATCCCAGTTGAATATCCGCATATCTCACTTAAATATTCTTCTTTCTTGGTTTACTGTGCTACCCAGATAAGAGTAGAGTACTGGTCAGATCATTTTGTTATGTGTTAAAGTATATTATATACTTTTGAGATTAGAGTCTTTAGTGTTTACTCTAACATATCTATCTATCATAGCATAAGCCATAGCGGCTCATAAAATCATAACCATATATATCACCACGCTGGAAACTAAAGTAGACTTTGGTATTTAGGTCTCCCAGAAAGCTGGCCATCTCCATCCAGAAATATAGAATAGTATGACATGGCCATTCCTGGGAAAATCAGTTATTGATAATGATAAGATAACTATAAATCGCCTGCAGTGCCCGATTGATGAGGACGAAGGCTCTCGGAATAAGCAGTTAGCATTCCCTCTGATTGAGTAGGCAACAGTTTGCTCTCTGATCGGGTGGCTATAGGCAAGGCTGTTTCTAACAAGGCTTGCAATATAATTCGCGTATGTAACCGCCAGGTTTTATTTCAACAGCCTTATACGCAGCTGACTTGATCCCCACAGGTCCTCTTTCCCTCAAATTAAACCAAATCACTTCTTCCTTCTTTCTTCCTTTCCTTCTTGTTTTTTTTGGTCATTTTCTTCCCTCTTCCTTTTCAGCAACTAAATAACATTAACTTGGCAGCTAGCATTCTCTATTATTAGCAAGAGGAACCCTGATGTTTTCACTGCCCTCTCACCGTCAGCAGGGAAACCATTTTGTCCGCCCTTAAGGCCATATCTAGAGGTCTACTCACCCATATTGTATGTTTCTTTGGATAGGCTGCGTACATGATGTCTAGCCTCCTCTTAATATTGGGTGGTAATTAACTAACACCTGAGAACCTGCTTCCAGCCCTTCCCATGATAAATCCTTCATCCAGATACCATTATATAAACTATTCATAGACACTCGGTCGATTATTCTTTTTTCCGATTATTCAACATACATATCATGGATGGAGCTCAATACTGGAGTTATATTTTGTAGAAGCAATAGAGGGTTAAGACTATCTTCAACTACTTAATACAGGAATCAAAGACTCAATATAGAATTAATATGCAATTGAAGTAATTGATCAGCATCGCGTAGAATATAGGACTAAAAGGATCCGGTAGGAATATAGCAGAGTAACCGGGTGCCTACCGGATACCCCGTAATATCCATAATTCATAGATGCCTGGGCCTCTAAATAAGAATGTCATTCTTTTCCATTTTAGTGCTCTTTTGCAAGCGAAATGTAACTGCCTAATAGCAGTACTAAGGGTCAGTGCTGCCTTTACTAGGATAGCTTCGAACATCTTTGCTGCTTATGGCTAGAGCTAGTGCCAATCCATTCAGCCTTACCATTAGGTCCTGAATCCTGAATCCTGAACCCTTCATCAATTTTCTCTGTACTCTGCGTTATTATTTCATTCTAGCACATACTATCCTAGAAATACAGTCTCTTAACTTATTCTAAAGAATAACTGATACACCGACATATATGTAAATGTAGGTAGACCAATATTGTCATTGTCATTATCCACAGTATTATTGTTCTATGGCCAATTATATGAGCATTACCTACTGTTTACTAGATGATTACGCCAAGAAACACAGCCATATATTCAGCCCATCAATACTCGGTCAACTTCCGATAGCTATACCACATATAAAAGCTTTCTAGTGTCATCCATTGTCTATTATTCTTCATCTCTTCTTCATCTCTATCTATTCTATCTATCATGCATCTATCCGTCTATCTATTCTTGCCCTTTGCCACGGCATCCGCCATCTCCTGGTCCAACTGCAGTTCTTCGCTGACCCCACGACTGGAATGTGCTTCTCTCTCCGTCCCCATCAACTGGGATGATCTGTCAGGCCCTCGTACCACTATCCGTCTGCAAAGACTGCCTGCTTCAAATACCTCCTCGCGCATCGGTCCGCTGTTCTACAACCCTGGAGGTCCTGGGGGTGTGGCGACCGAGTTCATCAACGCCACGGCTCAGGGGTATCATCTGTTCAGCGACACGTTACTGCAGCATTTTGATCTTGTCGGCGTGGATCCCCGTGGTGTCGGGACCAGTGACCCTATACGCTGTGATCCTATTATTGCCAACGAGCGGGTTACTTTCTTCCCTTCTACAGAGGCGGAATTTGCCACTCTCGTCGATTATAACAGACGTCTGTCGGAGAGTTGTTCAAACCTGACCGGTCCTCTCTTCGAATATATGGACACTGCCTCGGTTGCAAGAGATATGGAGGCCGTCCGGCAGGCTCTGGGCGGGGAACAGATCTCCTGGTTTGGACAATCTTACGGGTCACAGATGGCCGTCGCCCATGCCGAACTCTTTCCGGACACGATTCGAGCTATGGTGTTGGATGGTAATGTTGATCATTCACAGGCAGAATCATCGAACATGTTGACGGAATCAAGCACATACGAGAGGGAATTGGAGCGGTTTGCCAACTGGTGTGCTGTGAACGCTACCTGTGCTTTACATGGTTCAGATGTCTTGTCTGTATTCGATGATTTAGTGAGAACTGCAGATATCACGCCTATCCCTGCACCGGACTGTGTTGTCTCGGAAACCTGTCGGGTGAACGTCACTGGTGAAGAGTTGCGGTTTAATGTTCAGGACTTCCTCACTTTCAAAGAGCCGATCTCCATAATTGGAAACATTGGCTGGGCTGGACTGGCCGAAGCCCTAAACCAAACCCTACACGGCGATGCCTCGACGCTGTCTTCCTCCCTGTCGACGAGTGAGATCGACGATACCCGGTTCGCCGGACAAGCCGTGCTCTGCCAGGACTGGACACACTACACGGATACATCATTCATAGATCTTGCCGACAAGCAGATCATGGGTAAGGCCATTTCGCCTCACACGCAGGGCGCCTCGCAGACTTGGACCGAGGTGGGATGTGTGGGATGGACGGCTCCCGTGCGAAACCCCCCTCACTACGCGAGCATCAATGCCTCTATCCCGACTCTGCTGGTGAATGCCATGTATGATCCAGAGACCTCGATTGTCTGGGCGAATGGGCTAAAGGCACAGATTCCGGGTGCACTGCTTGCAACGCGAAATGGGGATGGTCATACCTCATACCTACTGTTTGGGGAGACCTCCAAGGCCACGGATGAGTATTTGGTCAGTTTGAGCATCAGTCAGTTGATGTTTAGCAGTTAGAGAGTAGGTATTAAATATCTACTCAATATATATAAACATAATGATTATGTGATACCTGAGGAATCTCTTCGCGTGGTGTTTTGAAAAAGTCTAGATACAGAGGGCTAAGCCGTTGTATATCTCATAGAAATCTATCCAAGGCTTACTCGTAATGCAGGTTATATGATGAACCCAAAATGATGAATGAATTCTGTTGGCGGCGTCTAAATGAAAATAACCAGATGAGGGACTGCTAAGATAGATCAACCTATCTCAATAAGTACTAGTATTTGAATAAGAATTTAATTAAGTACCTATAGTGAGAGATAAAGAGTAGACTACCTGCTTGACTCTGTAGTAATGTACCTCAGTAACCCTAGAGGTCCGGGGGGCGGCATGCCCCTGGTATATCATTTTAATGGTTTAGGGCGATCACAACATTTATCTACTATCTATGATCTCGCCTGACCTAAACCAATTATATTCTAGAACTTGTGATGGACCTGTGCCGAGATCCGAGGCAGCTGACAGGGAACCTTACTCATCGGTATCTATAAAGTACTGGTACTGAAAAACCATGCCTATAGTCGTGGGGAAAACTGCCTGCTCTGAAGTGGCTCAATAATAAATAGGGTCAAGGAATCAGGATTCGGGGTGATCCAAAGCAGCAACATACCTATACCATTTTCAGCTAAAAGAGGCAGGGATACTCCTGTACAGAGCCAAATACAGGAATATATTCAACTGACCAACCACGTAACTCTGGGGGTCAAACCAAGCTCGCAATATATGCCTTCCAATAGGGTTACGCCCTGCTAAGAGATGAATAGTGGGTGAATAACATACAAGATATATAATAATATAAAGAGGATCTCCATATTTGACATATATATATATAAGTATTCACCAAACCCATCAACTATCTTATCTAGATAGATTATCTGGTACGTATTGTAGGACTTGTGACCAATTAAAACTAGCCTGAGCCAGAACTTGATAGTTATTTGTCCAACACCTCGTATTCATGCATCTAGTGACCTGCGCCCCTTTTTCCTTGGTGAGCTGGGATTTATCTACTACATATATGTAGTCCAGAGTCGTCCTTCCCCTCCCTTTTCCTCTTGGTAATAACACTATCGCTATGGCAGAAACGGTCGAGACGCGTTGGACAAGTGATGCCGCTTCAAATTTCATCGGATACTACATCGCTCCCTCAAGCAGTATGCCTAGCATTCAATCCTATGATCATGACTGATCTCCTATATAGCGCAGGTCCTCACTGCGGGCGCTGCCTGGGCGACATCAGGGACATATGCAGGCGATTGTAGCACAACAGCATCCAACGACTGCATCTTTGCGACCGAGTGCATAGGCAATGTCCTCTATTATGATAATGGATCATCAATAACCTAGTTCGTTACTAGTACCTCTACTGAATATATAGGATTTTAGCCCAGAACCACTCATACCAGAGAAAACAGTGACGATTCTGTGTGTTCATGCGTGTCCATGACCATCTTCCAGACCTCCCCTGACGGTACGCCCACCGCGACGAACATTGACTGCCGGAATAACTGGCAGGCGTTTACTATCTACCAAGAGCTGGAGGTGCTTTTCACCACTGAATGTCAGTATAAATATATTTATATTCATTACTTTTTTAGTAATGATCTAACATTAAGAGACACAGTAGTATCAACAGCAAGCTCGACTATCTCAACAACCCCCGGTGTGACAACACCAAGTGCGACAAGACCCAGTGTGACAGCAACCACATCTCCCATTCCAACAGCTGGCCCGGCAGGTAAATCAAATAAATCATGGATTGCAGGCGCAGTGATTGGTCCAATCGCTGGGATCATACTGGCCACTGTGGTCTTCTGGCTAAGGCGACGCCGGGCGAGGCACTTGAAACTCTCCTCTGTCTCCCATACTCAACCTCCCCCGGCGGAGTTGCATGAAGGGCTGCCAGGGCCTGTGGAGTTACCCTCATCAAGGAATAAACATGCAATAGTGCCTGCGGAGTTGGCCTCTGATGATAATCCCAGGGAGCTTCCATAATAGCCCATGTGTAGATGGATAGTTTGTCTCTTATTTTGCTAGGTAGAGAGCTTCATAGCCTATATTCCCTAATGTACCACAATGGCTCTAATACTTTAATATGAGATCTTCAGGGAAAGTCTATCCATTCCATTCAGTCTTTTTCCTAAGAGGCTTTTATGCTATCTAACCCTTTTACCTGGGGTTAGAATCCAGGAAATTTCTATCATAGTAAAGGTAAAGAAAGTTTGATCCTTCCTGAAACACAAAGCCCTTTAGCCATTGTTGGTAATTATCAAATTATGAAAGTTATACTAATACCTGGGGTTGAAGAGGCTACCCCAGCAGCTCTATTAATTATATAATCTAGGACTTAATCAGGAATACACTTTATAGGCTATATCAACCAAAGTAGACATATAGTGGGAGACATTTCAACTCCGAATAACTACTGACTACCTATAGTACTGTTATTATTAGGGTATCTTTCTAAATAGAAGAAATTTTCAATGGAAGGGCATGAAGAGACTGTGTTTAGCTTCTTATAATATATAGCTTGGCCTGATGATACGTGTACCCCTCTGGGTATGGCGGTGCCGGCAAGGGCACCCGGAAGCTCACTAGGAATGATGGTCTCTATTCTTGACAGTGTTACCTGTTAATAGGATTACTAGAGTATATAGCTTTATGGAGAATATTAGGGTTTAGGGTTTAGGGTTCTAGGTTGTTATATGTTTGAATTGTAGACTCTGTATCAATGCCTATAGATGGCCATAGCTATCTACGATGCAATAGCCATCATTGATTCTGACTACGACTGAGAATGTACTGCTCTCGCTCTGATCCCCACGTTGGCAACACTATGGACAACGGTGCGGGTTGCTTTTCTCCTCCTTGCCAAATGTCTGGATCAAGAGTGCGAATCTTAGCGCAATGTGGCAGTCGGAGTCCGTTGTCCTCTGGAATCCCTTCTTCTTCCAGTCTCTTGATAGCGTGAAGCTGCTCAGGATTTGCTGATTGACGAAGCAGAGTCCAAAATTCTGCGTCGGAGACTTGCCACAACACCTTATCATCCACGGACCCTGCCTCTACTAGTTCACGTATCACCCGGCCCGTCCGCTGATACATGTCGATGTGGGCTGGACTTGACCAGACACCTTTGTCGGTAGCGATGTATGCGCGAGAAAGAACCAGCGCTACATGGGGATCGTCCAGAGCCAGCAGACGGCGGGTCGCTGTAGCACTGGGGAACGCCTTCAGTAAGCTGACAACCCTTCTGGCGTCTTCCATGGCAAGCTTGCCGAAGCTGACAGCGTCGCGTAAAGCATAGTCCAGGCGATCAGCACACAGTTGAGGCGATGGCATCTCCACTAAAGGAAACAGTTCCTCTTCGAAAACCTTCTGGTTGATCCCATGTCTGGTGAGGATGTCCGGCAGCCGCGTCATCTCAAGATACCGTGTCTTGTGTACCTCATGATAGCTTCCTTCCCCAGGCTTGGAGAGGGCGTGATCGATGACGTGACTGAGGGTGGTATGAGAGATGTCATGGAGAAGAGCAGCAACTTGTTCTTCAATGGTAGCACCAACTCTTCGCACAAGGATCAATGCACCGACCGAGTGTTCGAGCCGTGTGACTCGCGGTGTCAGGCCCAAGAATCCAGTGACTCCATGCTGGCAGATGCCTTGCAGTCGCTGCACCTCCGGGCTTTGAAGAAGCTCTATCAGAACTGGCTCATGGATCAGTTCCTCTCCGTATATTTCATCTCGGATCAAGATTGCATTATTCTTGATGGATTGATGTGTCTGGAGGACGCCGGCACTGCTAGGAGATGACATCTCTAATGCACCAACATATATTGATAGAGGTAACTAAACCAGGATGACTGGGAATATATGTGCGCGGTGAGGAATCGCAAGGTCCATTTAACTAAGGGGGCAGTGTTATAAGTAAATGGTGGGCATAGTCGGCGTCGAATGGGTACAGGCCACCCGCCACCATGGACTGGATTTATTATGTTCCGCCATGGTGGGTGCCTATATGTAAGGATCTTTAACAAATCCTATACGTATTCAGGGCCAAATAGTATTATATTCCTATATGATTCGCACGCTTAGGCCTATCTGACGTTTATTAGGCCAGATATACCTAGTAAATAAAAAATCAGAGTATAATACTAACTATATTTAGCTTAACTAGTTAGGTGACAGTATAAATATATATAAATTATTCTAATTAGTAGCCTTAAGATTATTCTTTTCTATAATATACCCCTCTAGTATTATCCTAACTTTATTATTATCTTTATTATCTTAATATCCTCTATACTAAGTATCTTAATAAATCTTTAATATTATAGGCTTAATAATATCTTTATAAAGCTATCTATAGGTATATAAGTTATTAAGATTTATTAAATCTATATTATTCTAGCCTAGGTCTCCTAGTAAAGCTAGTACTATTAGATATTAATATATTAAAGCTTAATATATATAAATAGCACCTCTTTTATAAGTAGGTTAATAGTCTATTTATTATTATATAAAATATTTAACTAATACTTTATATTAAATTTAATAAATATAAATAGTTATTTTTACTAGAATAGCTCCTTCCCTATATATAAGATTATAGTTAATTTAGCCTTTATAGTTAATATTATTATAATTTATTACTTTAATACCTTCTAATCTATAGGTCCTTTATATAATATATAGATATATCCTTATATACTTTTATAATTATTATTATTTATATATACTATATTACTTATATATATAAATACTAGATAATCTATAAGTATTTAGTTAACTAATAGATTATTTATAGGGCTCTCTATTAAATATCTATAATAAATAACTAAGAATCTTATTTTATATAGATATAAAATTACTTATTCTATAGCTTTAATATATTTAGCTAATAGATTTAATAAAAATTCTCCTAATTTATTTATAATCTAGGCTAATTCTACTCTTATAATAATTATTATATAAATAAGTAATCTTAATAATTTTTAATAATATTATATCTAGCTTTATATTATAATCTTTATATTTTTAATTAAATAATTAACTAATGCCAGCGTTTACGGCAGTTTATAATTTAAAAGCTTATACTTTATAGTAATTATTATAATATAAATATTTTAGTATAGCTAAAGCTTTTAGTTAATATAGTCTCTATAAATCTATATATTAAGGAATTATTTAAGTTTTATTTTATATATTTAATAAATACTATTTAGTACTTTATTAAATTTATTTATATATACTTTATCCTCTTTAAAGTAGATAAGAATAAAGTTATTAATATATATTAATAAAATAAGCTTATTATTTATAAAGAGGTAGAGGTCTTTAGATAACTTTAATCTTAATATATTAAAAGTTATAACTAGATTTTTTTATTATAACTTTAATAATCTTTATAGTCTATATAAGGTTTATATTAATAAGAGAGCTTTATTATCTTATATAAATCTAAAAGGTATATCTATATAAATCACCTTATTTAATAGGCTATTAATAAATATATTAACTATATTATATTAGTATATCTTTAGGTTAAATATAGTGACTAATACTATTAATATCTAGAATATTTATATTATAAGTATTATAGCTTATATTTCTTATATTAAAAAGGGCTATAAGTCTTTATATATATATAATTATACTTTAAACTTTATTAAGTAACTATCTAAATTAAATTTATAGGTGAACACTTATTAGAGTAAGATAATTATAGTATTATTTAATTATTTAATAGTTTAAAATATTTTATATTTAGATAGGCTATTATATTTAGCTATTATAACCTTAATAAACTAGTCCTTATATTAATACTTAAGTATTTTCTTCTAGTTATCTAGGGGTGATGGCATCTAGCTTTAATATAGCTATTTATTTATACTTAAAGCCTTTAGGTCCTTAGGCTTTATTATAATTAATATATTAAATATATTATATATACTATTTAGTCTCTATATAATATAATTATTATTATCTTTATATTATCTTAAAGCTTTATAAGTTTATTATCTCTAGATTATATTTTTAATATTTAGACTTAGTCTTATTTTATAGTACTCTATATTATCTAATTCTTAATCTTTATCTATAGATAAGATCCTTAATATTTATATTATTATTAAAGTACCTTATAATTATTTATTTAACTACTTATTTAATTATTTTATTATTATTTATAATTATTATAGTAAATTTAATATTACTACTATTATATATATAATCTATAGTATTAGTATTTATTCTAGTATTATTATCTATAAGATAGCTATTATTTCTTAATAGTTTATCTACTTATTACTATTATTCTTAAAGGGTCTATAATAGCCTTTCTTAAGGGGTTCTATATTAAGTATATTTTATTTAATTATTTATATAATGGCATCCTACTCTTAGGCATCTAATCTTTAATATATATCCTTATTATTAGTGCTTATAAGGTTATTAGCTTTAATTAGCTTATTTATTAATAATATTAATAAATCTATAGATAGTTTAGATAATATTATCTATAAAGTAATCTTAATAAATAAATTATTTAAATTATACTTAATTATTTTATTAATTATAAAGTTATAATATCTAAATATAGTCTATTTCCTTAAGTTCTATATATAAATAATATTTAATACTAATTATTTAATAAAGTATTTAACTAGTGCTTATAATTTTATCTTTTCTTTTTATAATATATCTTATTATTATATATATATATAAGAGCTATATAGATAGATATTAACTATATTTTTTTTAGCTATAATAATTATACTACTAATAAGCTTATTTAACTATTATTTTAAGATTTTCTACCCCTAATCCTATATAGGCATATTATTAAGTATTTATACCCTATAATTAATTATTTTTAGCTATAAATCTTATAATATATTATTTTTAATATATAAGCTTCTTAATATCTTTAATATTACTTCTTTAATATATTTAGCATAGCTATTCTACTCTACTATTTCTAGAACTATTTATTTTAATATTATATTAATAATAAGATAATTAATATCTTTAGTTAAGGCCTTTTTATTATTTATATAATATATCTTTACCTTAATATTAAACTAATATTTAACTTAATCTTTAAGGTCTATTATTATTCTATAAATATTATTCTTATATTTAATATACTTAATTTAATAAAATCTTATTATATTATTAATAAAGTATATAACCTAATTTAGGCTATTATAGCTTATAATTATCTAAATAAGATTAAAGTATATATATTTAAATAGTCTATTTATATATATTATTAGTTATCTTAATATTTTCTATAAAGTAGAGATAAGTTTATAAATATAATATTTATTCTTTAGCTTCTTAATATTATTTATAATCTTAATATTATTAATAGTATCTATAAGGTGCTTTAGGGTGTTATATTTAATATAGCTATATTATTTATATTATCTCTTTATAGTTCTCTTTA
>NW_019208922.1:0-1764 GCF_001890105.1 Penicilliopsis zonata CBS 506.65
ATTAAACCTATAATTAAAGCCTCTCCTATAATCTATGCCTCTCCTATAATTAAGCCTATAATTAAAGCCTCTCCTGCAATCTATGCCTCTCCTATGATTAAACCTATAATTAAAGCCTCTCCTATAATTTATGCCTTTTCTATAATTAAACCTGCAATTAAAGCCTCTTCTATAATCTATGCCTCTCCTGCGATTGAGCCTATAACTAAGCCTATAATTAAAGCCTCTCCTATAATCTATGCCTCTTCTATAATTAAGCCTATAATTAATGCCTCTCCTATAATCTATACCTCTCCTATGATTAAACCTGTAATTAAAGCCTCTCCTATAATCCATGCCTCTCCTATAATTAAACCTATAATTAAAGTCTCTCCCGCGATTAAAGCCTCTCCTACAATCAATTCCTCTACTATAATTAAACCTGAGATTGAAGCCTCGCCCACAATTAATAATATTATAGAGAAGCTAAAATCTAGTAAGAGAGTAATAATTAAGACTATTATAAATGACCTAAAGGTTGTCATAAACTTAAATAATTTATAAAGAGAAGACCCACATATTACAGACCTTATTATAGCTAAATAATCTATATTAAGTTTTAAGATAAAATTATAAGCTGTTATAAGCACCATAAATATTATAGTTAATTATATACTAAATAGTTTAAAGTTAAAAGTTAAATACCTAGCCTCTAATTAAAATAGCTTAACTAATCCAGAAATAATATATTAAGACTATATATATTTAAAGTTATGTTTTACTAACCAAAAAAAGGCTATAAATACTCTTAATTATAGTGTTAAATATATTATGTTTATTATAATATACCTTAAGTAAGATAAATTCTCCTATAAAATTTTCTTAAAATGTACTTTTATCATTTTGCTATGCTTCATATAGTGAGGTTTTATATGCTTACCTTATAAGAGTTATTAAAAGCTAGCTTATAAAATAAAGGCATCTAAATTCCCTAATATTATTAGAGAGAAGGATAAGTGGTTTTAAGAGCTATTAGATCTTAATAATAGTATATCTTACCTCCTTTATATATATAGTTCTAATGTTATCAGTGCGAGTTAAAGAGATTTTTGAGGAGTATAAGAATTAAAAAAGGAAGTTAAATAATAATAATAAGCATAATTAGAGTAAACGCCCATGATTACAGCCTCTAGGGCAATATTTCTTATACTCTAATCTTAAGAGAACCTCTAAGATTACTTCATCCCTAGATAATATATTACTTCTTTATAGCTACTAATACCAGCCCTTAGGGCAACCGCCCTTTAATTATATACTTCTTAAGGTCCCTTTCATAGACTTTAGAAATTATTTATATCTTAAACCTAAGACTACTGCATAGCCCAAAAGTTCTATGTTATATAAGTATAATTTAGATTTACTTATTAACTAGGATGGATTTTTTAATTAGTTTTTATTAATAAAAAGGTAAATAGGCTATTAATACATGTTTTTAGTGCCTTTTACTAGTTTTATAGAAAGTATATCTATCTTCCCTCTTACTATATAATCCTCTTTAATACATTAAGGTTCTCTGGTTTATAGTTTTTTAAGATGTTAGGGTGGTAGATTTCTGCAATAAAGGTCTAGACATCCTTTTAATAAGATTAGAATTAAGCTATTCTTTATAGGGTTCTATAAATTGACACCTATTTTAATATAAGTGACTCAATATAAATTGACCTAGAGACTAATTAATAATAGTGAAGTATAGCCAAATAGCTATAATACTAACTATTATACTAG